>NC_136070.1:593999027-594012061 GCF_964261635.1 Lissotriton helveticus | reverse complement strand
AGGGGTACTGTGCTTACACAGTAGCAGACCGCTCTGGACTCCTGTGTAAAGTCATAGGTCAATTCATAGAAGCAACATCAGCGGACGGATGTGGATCTTGTATATACAGACTTGGGTCAATCAGATTTTCTATAGACCGCTTTGGGCTCGTGCACTTACACACTTGTGCATCAAGTTACGATGTCGCAACAGGCAGCTTCAGATTGCCATTGACTGTCGCAGGTGAAACTAGCAGTGCTGGCAGCTATGAGCACTTCTGTGTATACACTAGTGTGTGATGGTCTCCTGCATATATAGTCTGTCGAAGAACGTGTGGATTGTATATGGCTGTTGTGCAGACTGGTTTCACAAGGCATGGGAAGATGCCTCTGTGCGCATGCACAAACAGAAAACTCCTGTGTAAAGGCATGCAAACTGTGGCATGTGGCAATAGGCTTCTGTGTGCACACTAGTGTTGTACGTAGCTGTGGACAAGACTGGCCCCATGTACTAACAGATTTGCATCACAACGCACGTAAAGATGGGTCAGTGCTCATGCAAATACAGTCTGGTGTCATGGCACAGGATCAGCAGGACGCTCTAGTCTCCTGTGTGTACAAGATGCGGATAAAGTGCTTATGGTTTAGCAGACACTTATTATGCAAAGTGGTAGCACAAGACCGCTTCAAGGTCCTGCGAGTAGGCAAGTTTCACAAGGCACAGGAGGCCAGGTCTGGGCTCACGCACATACAGACTAGTTCACTACGGCACAGCAGTTTGTTGTCGCCACCTCTACGTGCTGACTAGTCACACAAAGCACAAGAGAAGTTAGGGGCTGCTGTGCACAAAATATTGCTGTGCCACATCAGCTAGTGTAATAAAAATCTAGCTTCACAGATCAAATTAAGAGTATGGTCTCAGTCCTCCTTTTTGTTGTAATAGTATAAAACTGCCTTTTCCTGGCTAGCAAATTAATGTCGTTTGAACAAAGTCTACAATAACCAGCTATAGTGCTTCCAACCCCAGTGGAGGATAACAGCTGGCGCAATGCAATATCACCAGATTCTTGTATTCCCGCCAGTTAAAACCATGACAAATTCTATGCAGGAGAAAAAAAAAAAAAAGTGGTAGGCTTACAAGTTTTTTTCAAAGAAAACAAAGTTTGTGCCTGAAAGAAATAATGGTGTAGGTAGGGGGCCTCTTCTGGATGATGGACCATTTTGCATCTGCGTGTGCCAAGGTGGGACCCAACATTCATGGAGTGAGGGAAGGACACTGTCCCTGTTCAGTCACACTGTGCGTGCGCATTGCTGTAGCGCGGCGATCACAAACATTTGGGTTACAAATATTTAGCTAAGTTTGAAATGCTTTACAGAATTAGACAATTTAATTTTAACAAACGCTTCTTAAAAAAAGGAAAATGTACATATTGATCCCCGCGACCCCTCCCCCATAGTCCCCAGGCCTCTAGTTTTATTTCCAGAGGTGGACGGCACAGCGGCACATTCAGCGGCTTTGGCCGAGGAATGCAGACAAGAGTCTTCACCGGTATCCCTGGTATCCATAATAGTTTCTGTAGTATCGGTCTCGGTCTTGGTAGAAGTTCGGCCACTGTAATGGGAAGAATTTTTAATTTATGACCAAAAGCACATGTTCAACAGGTCAAATAACATAAGCACACAAATCTCATTCCAACCCCAAGTATTCATTCGAACACAGATGCTACGACCAAGATACATCCAAAACAGTAATTCTGCGCAGAAACGACTAACCAATGCAGAAGAGAACCTTTTACAACGGTTCAAAAACACTGGTTTGTTCCTTAACTTAGAACTCATTATTAAATAATGCCCCACCACAAGGTTAGCAGAAGAATAAAGAATTAATTTAATTGTGGGAAATGTGGAAATATGTTTTGCCCCTAAAAAGGACAACAATAAAAGGTTTTCTAGGGTAAGATCGAACAGGCCTGGGTTAAAAAACAAACAGTTTTTGCATTGTTTACTATTTTTTAGGTTTCTCCGTGCTTGCAGTTTAAGGGGGGTGGGGGGGGGGAAGAGGTATGAAACTCATGGGTGAACCTGGAATGCTACACTTCTCTGGTAAGTAGACAACATTCCGACTTCAGCAAGAGATCATTGAAAGGAACACTTAAATTATTAATAAAAAAGAAAAAAATGTGAAAGTAGGAAACGAAGATGTCACTGTCAGCATCTGTTCGTGGCATGTAGTGATGAGATTCACATGCAGTGCACACTCCTGCCATTTAGTGTTGGGCTCAGATGTGTGCAACCTGTTTTTCTTGGAAGAAGTCTTCGAGTCATGTGGTGTGGGGTTTCCATCTATTACTGGTATTGCGCATGGGCTCAACTGTTGGGATATTTTTCCGGAAGAAAGGCGAGTATGGTAATAGAGCATAAAGATACAGAAGATGATGAGCATGATAAGAATGAAGAAATAAGGCCTCTGCAACAACCAAAGGCTTCTGGGGAGGTGTGTGCGCATGTGAATCTACAGCACTAAATGCCACAAACTGATGCTTACATGGGAACCTTTTCTGTTTGTGGCATATATAGCTGTAGATACACATGCTGTGCATAGACTGTAAAGCAGTTCTTACTTAAGCAGTGGCTAGCCAGACGATGTTGCAGAGGACTGGAAAAGTGTATGGAGTACAGCTTGACCAATGTTAGGTTGTTGGCATGCTAAGACACCCACACAGTATTGCTTGGTGAACATGTGTGGAGCAGACCGTGTAGCTGCTTTGTAAAATGTCAGCTATAGGAATGTTGCCTAAGAAAGTAATGGTCCCATTTTTGCAGGTAAATTGGGTTCTGAGAGGGACAGGCAAAGATACTTTGGCTTTAGCATAACAGGTCTAGATACATCTGACCAACGATCGTGTTATTCCAGCTTTAGAGAAAGCAATGCCTTTGTGTAGTTTGGGGAAAGAAAGACTCATGAAATGGGTTTGTCCTTTCAATGCAATAATTGAGGGCTCTGTTGCCATCTAGTGTGTGAAGAGCTTCTCTGCCATAGACAGGATGTGGAAAGAACACTGGAAGTTCGATAGTTTGAGGAGACCACTTGGGAAGAGATGTGTGGTTTGTCAGAACGACTCCTCTATAGGAGTGAACTTGGAAGAAGGGTTCTTGAAGGGTTAGAGCCCAAAGTACCCTCACTCCTGCGGAAGGTGATGGACACTAAAGGTACTGCAAAGGGCATGAGTGAAGTGGTTCAAAAGGCGGTCTGGTGAGAACTATGCTGAGACTCCATGGGACAGCTGGAACACTGAGCAGAATGACTCAAATCCTTCCATGAAAGCCTTGAAGGCTTGAACTTCGGAGACAGAGGTTGCTTGTTCTGAAGGTAGGCAGCAACGGCGGCCAAGTGAAGTTTAATGGAAGTATAAGCGATGCCCAACTTCTGCAAATGAAGCAGATAACGGACAATATTGAAACAATGCCTTGAGATAGTTGATGTGCCTTGGATCACAGTAGTGCACAAACCTCTTCCATATAACTGCATAGCAGGCTCTCGTAGGCCTGTATGCATCCTTGAAGACAGACGTACACTCTGGAGTTAGGTAGTCAAATTGTAAGACCTCAGGAGTCAAATCGCAAGGGTTAACTGCTTAATATTCGGGTGCGCTGTGGCTGAGCAGGTCTGGCAGGAGTGCCAGCTTCTCATGGGAGAGGTCGAGGAGAGTGGTAAAACAGGGCGGTTTGACGCAGGTTCGTGCCACCAGGATGAGAGTGAGGGATGTTTGCCAAAGCCGCCAAACCACCAACTAGAAGAAGAGGAAGAGGCGGAACAGCGTAAGAAAATATTGCTGACCAATTCATCCATAGTGTAATGCCCATGGATTAACTGGAGGCGAAGCGTGGGCTTTTTGCGCTTTCGGCTTGGGCAAAGAGGTCTACATTGCGGAATCCCGGATGACGGAAATACGGGATACTTTGCTAGGAGATAGACTTTGTGATGGAGTGCCAACTGCCTAATGCCCAAGCCAACTGTGGGGAGTGAGTGCAGCCCTGCTTCTGTAGGTGGCACGTGGTGGTCATGTCTGTGCGAATGAAAGCTACCTTGTGCTGAAAATGGGAAAAGAACTAGCGTGCTAGCAGGACGGTCAGCAATTACAACCAGATGATGTGGCGACCCCTCTTGAATGGGTGCCCCACATACCCTGAACAGTCAAATCTTCAAAGTGTGCCCCCACCTGGTGAGGGAAGCATCTGTTGCAATGGTCACTAGCGGAACTAGGTTGAGATAGGGTCTGTTCCACCACTGCAGTGCGATTAGTGAGGCCCCATATCAACACCAAATCTTCCAGTCGGCCCTCTGCTTATGACCACAGTGCAGCTAGGCACTCCTGCAACAGGTGCATGTATAACTTGGCATGGGGAACTATGGCAATGCAGGATGCCCTCATGCCAAGGTTGATGGTGAATTGAGTGAGTGAAAAGCACTGCTGTTGTGTTGCGGTCTGGATCAACCAGACCGTAAGTAAGGGAAGATGTCGATGCTGGTTCTCCTGAGGGGAATACTTTAAAGGTGTAATGTTGGCCACTTACCACGTTCGAGGTACCGGTGATGTGCAAGGTGAAACGGTATATAAAAGTAGGCGTCCTTCAGGTCGAGGGCAATCATGAAGTCACCTTGCTGCACTAGAAAGAGGACATCCAGGAGTGCCACCATGTGGAAGTGCTCCGACGGGATGTATTTCGAGAGGCCTGGGGTAGAGCATGGGTCTGCGGGACCAGTCCTTTTTGTGGATGAGAAAGTACAAGTACACTCCTTTGCCGTGGTGGTTGTGCAGCATGGGTTCTATGGCCCCTTTGCGAATGAGTGCCTCTACTTTCTACTGGGGGCGTTTACCTGTTCAACTGTGGGGGCTGATATTTAGCTTGGGCCCCTCTAGAGTTAACACATGTGTACCCTCCCCATGATGGCATTTGCTGGGGCTGCTACCTCTGGTAGGAGATAGATGCCTCAGGGGGGAGGGGCCTTGGACACCCTCTATAGTGGGACCAACCAAAGGAACCTAGTGAAGAAGGCACCTGGAGAGCTCCCATCGCCTTTGTAGTGTCTGTTTAACCTGTGGTCCGAAGAGGTCCTGCCCTACGAAAGGCAGGTTGGGATGATTTTTAAAACCAGAGAATGCAGCCAAGCACAGCATTTAATCAGGGCACTCAAGTTAATGCCGTGTGTTTATTTATTTAAAGAATTTTATATAGCGCTGGCTAGACCCGGAGGTATCCGAGCGCTTTACATGAGGTTCAACAGAATTACAAGATTACATCCGTTTCAATATACAACAGTTGCTAGAAAAATAATTACAAGATCATAGAGAACGAGATAAGTGGAGTATAGAGGGGATACAGCAGAAAGACGAAGGAAGGTCTGCCCAAAGTCCGGCTGGGTAGGTGAAGGTCGAGGGGGAGTCCCAAAACCCATCTCCTCTATAGCCATCAGGTAGCTCCACTGGGTTTTGGCCAAATAGCTAGGTCTCAAGGGAAACATAAAACGAGCATGGAGAAGGAGGAGGAGAGACATAGAGGGAGGATGGGGGAAGAGAAGACAGAAGAGTTGAAAGGAAGTCTGGCTGAAGACCGACTGGGTAGGTGACGTCCAAGGATGGAATCCCCGACCTTTCTCCCCTATAGCTAAACCAGGTAGCTCCATCGGGCATCAGGCAAAATAGCTAGATCTCACATGCCAAGGGAAAATTCACGGGTAAGCAGGGTGGGGACATGGTGAGGGCAGAGGTCAGCAGCAGGTAAGTGGATAGGAGTAGAGCGGGGAGGAAAGAAAGAATTGCAGATGTCCGAATAAGGGTAGGCGCAGTCCTGGACGGGAAGAGTAAGTCAAAGTTCAGCAGGGGGGGGGGGGGGGAGAAGAAGTCATCATTTTCGGCCATGATGGGGTCGCTCTGGTCACCTCAGTGTTTTACTCTTGCCAATTTGTCATCGCGGGGGGAGGCGGGTGCTGTGGAGTGTGCTGTGGCACAGTTTGCGGGCCGTGCAGACTTTGGGAAGACCCAAAGTCTAGTGAATGGAGGCTCGATTCCGTGTCTGCGAGCCGCCGCCATGACGGGCTCCTCAGCAGCAAACAGGGGCGCATGGTTAAAGTCGCGCTGCCACTCCCAGGGCTCTCCACACACCACCATGCCCCAGGAGTCCACACGGTGAGCAGTGAGAATTAGCAGCACTGCTGGGTCACGGGCGACGCAATTGCAGAGTCAGGCAACCAAAAGGCACCCCCTTCGGGCAAACCCCTCGCCGCAAAACAGGTAGCACCTCTCGATATCCCCTCTGGAGGTCTGCTCACCTCGGGTGCGGGGGTCGATAAGGGGAACCCAGGGCTCGCGAGCGTTATCTTCCAAGGAGCCGATGTTCTGAGCCCCGTCCTTCCGGCTGCAAGACAGCTTTGGCGTCCTAGGTATCGCCTTCCAGTGCGTAGGGGACCTAAAGAGAGTTAAGTGCCTTACTCTCTTTTGCTGGTGAGGGATAGTGTCAGTCGTCTTAAGGTCAGGCATGCACTCCGTGCTAGTCCAAAGCGTGGTCAGGCTCCTTTTTAGGGCTTCTTTGGGCAGATCTGAGGTGGAGGTGGGAGCCTTCATCCAAGGTTTTGCTGGGTCAGCTGCTTCTAGGGCATAGCGGATGGTGTTCGAAATGAGCGTCCCTTCTGACAGTTATGTCGCCCCTTCTTGTACTCAACTGGGAGGTGTTGGAGGAGCTCCTGGATCTGATCTCAGGGAGCACGGTTATGATGTGAGAGCAGTCAGATACTTTGCAACTCTCCATTCGTTCACAGATTTGGCAGTGACACGGTTGCACGCTGCATCAATCTTTCTGCTCTTGTTATCTGGCAGAGGAGCATCACCAGAGCCCTGTGCATTTTAGCGCTTTTGGCCTGTAAGAACCACCAGAGAGTAAGGTGCAAGTTGGCCCATGATATCTGGTCGATTATCCTAGCTTTTACAGAGTCTTTAAAGGTTTTAGGAGCAGTTCTTTTCATGCCTTATAGCATTGGTAGGTACCACACTGACTCATGGGTCCTTGTCTTCTTGATCCCTATGAATCTCTACCTTGTGTATGGTTGAAATCCCTGCAGATCTTCCGATACGAAGTGGTATCATCACAAGGGGATGGCTTTGTTGCGTACAGGTCTGGGTCTGTAGCTATAGGTGTGTTGATATTGTCTCTTGGGTCGTTGTCCCCAGCACCTGTTTATTTTTTGATGCCAAGCCAAATCTGTCTAGGTCACAAATTAGCTTGGCTGCAGCATTGGGAATTCAATTGTAATCTTGTAAAGAGGCAATATGCCATGCCCATAAAGAGGGATTTACCACAGTCCAAACGGCTAGTAATCAAGGCCTGGACTATGATTTTCTGCCAAGGCATTGGAATCCAGTTAACTAACCTTCTCAATAATTTGAGGATGCAGAGGCATTTGCCGTAAGTGGCCTTGACAATCTCTTACACTGAAAGAGTCGTCCACAATCACCCCGAGGTTTTTGGCAGACTTCTTGGCATGTGCCCCAGATATTTAGGCCACCAAAGGGCCTCCCAAAATAGGCTAACACACCGAATAGCAGATCTCAGTCTTATCTGCATTGAAATTTTAAAGCAATGACTGGTCATCTAACCTATTTCCGTTAGGCACTCTTGAAACTTGCCTTGGGTTTCCTCGCTTCTCTCACCCAATGAAATAATCAATTTGGTATCGTCGGCATAACTGCAGACATCAAATCCCCATTTCCTTACGCTTTGTGCTAATGGGGCCACGTAAATGTTGAAGAGTCAGGCTCAAAGATGAGCCTTGTGGAACTCCACAAGCTGATTTGTGGGAATGGGATCTAAAAGTGCCAAGCTGCTCCGAGTACGATCTCTTTTTTTTTTTTAGAAGGAACCAGACCATTGGCAAGCTTCCGAATGTAAGCCAGTATCATACATTTTGAAATTAACCGGCTATGCAAGACTGTATTGAAGGCCGTGGAAAGGTAAAATCATGGAAGCGGCCTTAACCATACCTACCAAGGTCATAAAAAACAGCTAAAAATGTAGACACAGTGTGGTTATTGGCATAAAAACCAGTCTGTGATGGATCTTACATCAAACGATGCCTCGTCTGGCTCAAGGAGGTAAGAGGATCCACCCCACCAAGGAAACCCATTACAGTAGCATGGTGATCCCTTGTGTGTTTGAGGAGGTGGTGGTGGTGGAGGAAGAGGAGGAGGTAGTGCAGGGTGCCCAAGTGCTTCCTCAATGTGGGTGGAGAGCAGGGTGCTTGAGGAAGCTCTTTCACAAAGGTAAGTTTCTGGGAAAGAAAGTGAAGGTGGATGGCGAGACGATGTCAGGTGTTAAGCGCCTCCTGCAGCTGAAGCACTATTAGCTGCTATTGATCCTCTGACCCAGTTGACAATGGGGCTATGGATGCTGAACACTTTCGATGCAGATGTTGGCTTCTGTACATCGTACACCGAATGGCCTTTCAGTGCCGGAGGACTCTTGGAAGCCAAAGCAAGCTTTGAAGTGGCTGTCGAAGTCTATGGTCGGATCTGGAGCAATTTCTTCAGTGCAGGTGGTCGGATAGTTGGTTGAGTTGCTCCGGTAAAAGGCACAAGTTACAGTACCAATGGTGATCTGTCATGGGGCATTTCGAATGGCACTGTGGAGAGTTCTGCAAAAGCATTATGGATCAAGCATTATGGAGTCTGCATTCTTCATGGAAGATGGCATGGAGAAGGCCCCAAGAGGGGGCAGGAAAGAACTTTGTTGTCTAGGTCGACGAAGATGAGTCTACGCGAATCAGGGTGGAAGAAACCAGAAGTACCGGTGATGAAGAGAACATGATATTGAACCGGAGATTGCAGGATGCACGTCCAAACCAGACATCCCAAGCCAAACAGTGGAGCAGATGCCCATGAGCATTAACAGTGATAGGTGGAGTCACCATATCTTGTGACTCAAAAACCTCTTTGAAAAAAAAATAAGCTGTCCACATCCAAGCTCAACACTAGATGGCAGGAGCATGCACAGCATAGCATGCCTATCTACAGCTATACATGCCACGGACAAAATATTTTCATTTGACATTTTTAGGCACACCATCACCTCAAACGGAAAGTGTTGACTGTAGGAAAGTGGGTTTCTGTTGCAGTAACCCCCCACTTTTTGCCAGATTTCTGATGCACTTTGACCGAGTGCACCCTGGGTCCCTGCCAATAAGGTACCCATGGCTTGTGTTCTTTCCCTAAAACCTGTACCATTGTTTCCACAATTGGCACAACTCTGGCCTACCTGTAAGTCCCTTGTAAAGGGTAACTGCGGAGCTATGGGAGTGGTAGCCAGGGAAAGGCCTCCGAGGGCTGCAGCATGTATTATGCCACCCTCGAAGACCTCTCACCACAAACCTGCACCACTGCCATTTGCAGCCTGTGGGTTTTGGTGCAGCTTAAAGTGAAGAGTCAACATGGAACACATCCATGTGTGCCATGCCTACCCAGCACTGCATGAGGCCTAGGTAAGTCACCCTTAAGTCAGGGTGCATTTTCACTCATGTGATCACCTATCTGCATTAACAGACAGGCACCTATAATATCTAAGGCCATTCTTAGATATTATAAGTGCTGATTAAAGCCATCCTGAATATATGGTCGTGAAACTGATACCAAACATCCCAGTATTCAGTAAAGCCATCATGGTGCTAGGAAACCCGAAATGACCAAACATCACAGAATAATAAACCTGCAGTGATTCCACTGTCACATTTATTATTCCCTGCACTCAGGGGTCCCTTCTAGACGGGACCACTGAACAATCCTCTGGTGGATTCTTAACTGGTGACAACCAGCCTGCCACCACGAGACAGGTTTCTGGTCCTCTGGGGTGGGAGCCTTCGCTCTCTGGGCCCAGAAACAAAACCTTTCCTGGGCAGAGGTGTTCACACCTCCCCCAGGTCAGGAAGAGCCATCTGTGGCAGATGAGCTTTCAAGGCCTTGCGAGGCGACCACCAGCCTTTCCTGTCGCACTCCCATTTCAGTGGGAAAAACTTGGACAGCCCAGGTGTGCCTGCCTCTGCCAATCTCACCCCTAATGTGGAGGAGGCGAGGTGAAGCCCACTTCAGTGCCCACCATTTTTGCAGATTACCATTGGCTACTACCTCAAGACCACCCAAAACACCCCTTAAATACAGTATTTAGGGGCAACCCCGAACCCAGAAATCAGTTTGACGCCCTAAGATTGGAATCCCGAAGACGCTGCAGCAGTGAAAACACCAGGTCCAACTGACTTGGCTGGTGCTAGCCATACCGGCCTGCCTTCAGCTTCGAAAAACCGATTGTTATAAAATGCATCAGCAACCTCCAGACTTTGGAGGACTGATCCCTCACTTCAACTATGAATTGAGACTACTGAGGACAGCAGCCCTGTCCACAAAAGATCCAACCCGTGCTGCAGGACTTACCTCAGCTCCGGTCGTCCACGACCCATGTCTTTCCGTCCTTAAGTGGTCCCCCATCGCTATGGACCCCCAAACAATCAAGGGGTGTCACCGCCAAGGTTCTGTGTCGCCGCCTGCAGCCTCTTCATGATCACTCCCCTCCATCGCAACCGGACCGGTAAGCAGATGCCGGACTTTAAAAGGTACCCTGTAGTCTCCGACCCTGTGTCCTGGGGACCCGATCCCGAAGTGTCCGGACGCCGAGGGACAGCTCTACTTACCTGCCCAGCTGTTGGTTTCTCCTGGAAGACTTCCTGTAACGAGCCTGCAACCCAAATCCAAAGCTGACACCCTCCATAGGATTGCACTGGGCTCCCAACACCTCTCAAGCCCCCGGCACAAGGCTGCCGCAGGTGGTGGTAGTAGTTTACTGGTGCTAACTTGGGACCCCCCTTTGCCCTCCCCATTACCCCAGCACCAAGACTGAGTGGCCTGGCTGTGAGCAGCCTCCAACCTAGGTGCCCCATAGCCCTATTGGCTAACATTGGCACCCTGCACCAGGGCCACACTAGTGCCGCTGCCCCTTGAGTGCCAACCTGAACCTTGGTTCTACCCCCAAAACTCAGTATCCAAAACAGTTTACTTAACTGTAAACCTAACACTTGCTTTTTCCATAGGATTGTATGGAGGGTTTTCTCTGACAAATCATCCGTGTTGAACTGTCTTGTACAACAACAAAAGTAACTTAGTGTCTTTAAAAAGGGTGACCTGCTTAATGATGTCCTGTGATGCTTAGACAATGTTACTAGTTTGTTTCATGACAAACTAGAATAGTAACTACAAAGTAATTTGAAAGTAATGTGGAGTAATTTTGAGTACTCTACAGTGGTATAACCCGTTTCTTCTACTGCAAAGTAACTTTTATGCTTCTGCAAAACCAGTATACACTGTAGCTTGCTAAATGTATTGAAAGTCTTACTTACCTGCTACTAAGGGAATCTTCGTTCTAGAAAGAAAAAACAAAGTAACAACGTTTTATACAAATACCTGGTCTGGATTCAGTCTTTGAGCGTGACATTTCTTGCCTGACTACAACAAATGCTTAACACTACCCTCTGATAAGCCTGACTGCTCAACCACACTACAGCAAAAGAGGTATAATCTACTTTAGCCCCCGCTGTATCTATGGGGATCCAATGGACTGTGCACACTTTACAATACTGTGGTATAGTAGATACAGAGCCAGCTTCCTACACTGACTTTAGGTGATGTCCCCATAACTCTGGGAGACTGGCTGCCAGGCACCTGTTCAAGCTGCTAATTAAATCTTTAAGTACTCTGGAGTACATAGGCAGGAACAGCTTGCAACTGGAACAAAGCAGGGTAGTTTGAATCCCACTTTCATATACATTTTACAGACAGGAAATGTGGATTCACTGTATAAGGCTTCAAAACCTGTTTGGGTTTGTTCGCTTTTAAATGTCATTTTCAGACTTCTTAGACACCACCTTTGTGCAAAGTGATGGCACCTCTCACCGCTGGTGACAAAGGGACTGGCACCAATCAGAAGTACCTCAAAAGGGGCACAGTGATTTCTGCACCCGACTGTCATCAGAGAAATTTGACTTTAAACAGAAATTACGCTCCAACCCATCACCCCTCTACCATCTACCAAACTGCAATACTCAGAAAGAACTATTCAGCAGTCTTTTTCTAACTAGGAGCTCATGGGATTTTTAAATGTAGCCTGGTTTCCATCCTCCAATGAGAAGAATGCATAACATACACTGCCACTGTGTCGAAGCTTTACTCATCCTCGATCTTGTGCCATGCTAAAGCAGGGGCATCCAAAATAGATTCCCCTGACCCCAGTACCCATTCACCTTTTTTCTCACTGTAAAGTTAGAGGAATTTGTAAAGTGACTTGTCTGACAATTGTGCTGCGGTACATGGAGTGTGTTTTTCTAGCTGTCCAAGAGCTTATAAATTAACAGTACAGATATTTCAAAACATAGCAGTGAGGAAAGCACTTCTTTTGTAATCATGAAGATTAATAGGATCAAAACAAATTAGAACACTTTAACAGGGGATGTGCAAATAAGTATTTGATGAAACCTGATTTAGACAGATTGTACACTAAATAATTTTATCAGTACAACTGCAAGTCACTGGGAAAGTTTGTGGCCATTTCAAATGGAAAATTAGCTGCCCGTAAATGACAGTACACTACCACTTCATGCTTCAGTAATATATTTCTTAAAAGTAAGCACATCTAAACAGAAGCTGAGAAACATGCCTAAGTGGCAAGCATGTCAGTGGTCACGGGTACCCTTTATATAGGCTTTACTCTGATTTTACATGGAGCAAAGTTTCGTCTTTTAAATCAAAAAGAGGTTTTTATAGAGCAGACACGCTGAACCACACATTGAAGGTGCTCTCATATGTGATCGATGAAGAAAAAGGCGAATCAGTGAAATAATATTTGCCTAGGATCGCACAATTTGAGACCAGTTTAGAAGTCAAGCACATTGCAGTTAGATCAAGTAGATTATTTAAATCACTGAACCTGCAGTTGTGGTAACATTGCTATAATTTTGCCTGCACCCCT
>NC_136070.1:593321527-593326527 GCF_964261635.1 Lissotriton helveticus | reverse complement strand
TAGATAGATAGATAGATAGATAGATAGATAGATAGATAGATAGATAGATAGATAGATAGATAGATAGATAGATAGATAGATAGATAGATAGATAGATAGATAGATAGATAGATAGATAGATAGATAGATAGATAGATAGATAGATAGATAGATAGATAGATAGATAGAGTGATGGCGATGGATAGATAGACAGATAGACAGATAGATAGATAGATAGATAGATAGATAGATAGATAGATAGATAGATAGAAAGATAGAAAGATAGATAGATAGATAGAGTGATGGCGATAGATAGATATATAGAGTGAGGGCGATAGATAGGGTGGGGGCCATAGATAGATAGAGTGAGGGCGATAGATAGAGAGATAGATAGAGTGAGGGCGATAGATAGAGTGATGGCGATATATAGATAGAGTGAGGGGGATAGATAGAGTGAGGGCGATCGATAGATAGAGTGAGGGTGCTAGATAGATAGAGGGCGATAGATAGTTTTTGTTGAATGGTTGCACAGATTGATGCAGTGGTGGCGCTGAGTGATGCTGTGGAGTTCAGTGATGCTGTGGTAGCGCATTGTGATGTTGTGGTGCCCCTCAGCGATGCTGTGGTGGTGCTGAGTGATGCTGTGGTGATGCGATAGATAGAGTGAGGACGATAAATAGATAGAGTGAGGGCGATAGATAGATAGATAAAGTAATGGCGATAAATAGATAGAGTGATGGCGATAGATAGATAGAGTGAGGGCGATAGATAGATAGAGTGAGGGCGATAGATAGATAGAGTGAGGGCAATAGATAGATAGATAGATAGAGTGAGGGTGATAGATAGAGAGATATAGTGAGGGTGATAAATAGATAGAGTGAGGGCGATAGATACATAGCTAGATAGATAGATTGATAGATAGATAGATAGATAGATAGATAGATAGATAGATAGATAGATAGATAGATAGATAGATAGATAGATAGATAGATAGATAGATAGATAGATAGATAGATAGATAGATAGATAGATAGATAGATAGATAGAGTGAGGGCAATAGATAGAGTGAGGGCGATAGATAGATAGATAGATAGATAGATAGATAGATAGATAGATAGATAGATAGATAGATAGATAGATAGATAGATAGATAGATAGATAGATAGATAGATAGATAGATAGATAGATAGATAGATAGATAGATAGATAGATAGATAGATAGACGGCAATAGATAGATAGAGTGAGGGCGATAGATAGAGTGAGAGCGATAGATAGAGTGAGAGCGATAGATAGAGTGAGAGCGATAGATAGATAGAGTGAGAGCGATAGATAGATAGATAGGATAGATAGAGTGAGAGCGATAGATAGATAGAGTGAGGGCGATACATAGATAGATAGATAAAGTGAGGGTGCTAGATAGATAGAGGGCGATAGATAGTTTTTGTTGAATGGTTGCACAGATTGATGCTGTGGTGGCGCTGAGTGATGCTGTGGAGTTCAGTGATGCGGTGGTAGCGCATAGTGATTTTGTGGTGCCCCTCAGCGATGCTGTGGTGGTGCTCAGTGATGCTGTGGTGATGCGATAGATAGATAGAGTGAGTGCGATAGATAGAGTGAGGGCGATAGATAGAGTGAGGGCGATAGATAAATAGAGTGAGGGCGATAGATCGAGTGAGGGCGATAGATAGATAGATAGATTGAGGGTGATAGATAGATAGATAAAGTGATGGCGATAGATAAATAGAGTGATGGCGATAGATAGATAGAATGAGGGCGATAGATAGAGTGAGGGTGATTGATAGAGTGAGGGCCATAGATAGATAGATAGAGAGAGGGTGATAGATAGATAGAGTGAGGGGAATAGATAGAGTGAGGGCGATCGATGGAAGAGTGAGGGTTCTAGATAGATAGAGGGTGATAGATGGTTTTTGTTGAATGGTTGCACATATTGATGCTGTAGTGGCGCTGAGTGATGCTGTGGAGTTCAGTGATGCTGTGGTAGCGCATAGTGATGTTGTACTGTCCCTCAGCGATGCTGTGGTGGTGCTGAGTGATGCTGTGGTGATGCGATAGATAGATAGAGTGAGTGCGATAGATAGAGTGAGGGCAAAAGATAGATAGATTGAGGGCGATAGATAGAGTGAGGGAGACAGATAGAGTGAGGGCGATAGATAGATAGATAGAGTGAGGGCGATAGATAGAGTGAGGGAGACAGATAGAGTGAGGGCGATAGATAGATAGATAGAGTGAGGGCGATAGATAGATAGATAGATAGATAGATAGATAGATAGATAGATAGATAGATAGATAGATAGATAGATAGATAGATAGAGAGATAGATAGATAGATAGATAGATAGATAGATAGATAGATAGATAGATAGATAGATAGATAGATAGGTAGAGAGATAGAGAGATGGATAGATAGATAGATAGATAGATAGATAGATAGATAGATAGATAGATAGATAGATAGATAGATAGATAGATAGATAGATAGATAGATAGATAGATAGATAGATAGATAGATAGATAGATAGATAGATAGATAGATAGATAGATAGATAGATAGATAGAGTGAGGGCAATAGATAGATAGAGTGAGGGCGATAGATAGATAGATAGATAGATAGATAGATAGATAGATAGATAGATAGATAGATAGATAGATAGATAGATAGATAGACAGACAGATAGATAGATAGATAGATAGATAGATAGATAGATAGATAGATAGATAGATAGATAGATAGATAGATAGATAGATAGATAGATAGAGTGAGGTCGCTAGATAGAGTGAGGGCGACAGACAGACTGATAGAGTGAGGGCGATAGATAGGGTGGGGGCCATAGATAGATAGAGTGAGGGCGATAGATAGAGAGATAGATAGAGTGAGGGCGATAGATAGAGTGATGGCGATATATAGATAGAGTGAGGGGGATAGATAGAGTGAGGGCGATCGATAGATAGAGTGAGGGTGCTAGATAGATAGAGGGCGATAGATAGTTTTTGTTGAATGGTTGCACAGATTGATGCAGTGGTGGCGCTGAGTGATGCTGTGGAGTTCAGTGATGCTGTGGTAGCGCATTGTGATGTTGTGGTGCCCCTCAGCGATGCTGTGGTGGTGCTGAGTGATGCTGTGGTGATGCGATAGATAGAGTGAGGACGATAAATAGATAGAGTGAGGGCGATAGATTGATAGATAAAGTAATGGCGATAAATAGATAGAGTGATGGCGATAGATAGATAGAGTGAGGGCGATAGATAGATAGAGTGAGGCCGATAGATAGATAGAGTGAGGGCAATAGATAGATAGATAGATAGAGTGAGGGTGATAGATAGAGAGATATAGTGAGGGTGATAAATAGATAGAGTGAGGGCGATAGATACATAGCTAGATAGATAGATAGATAGATAGATAGATAGATAGATAGATAGATAGATAGATAGATAGAGTGAGAGCGATAGATAGATAGAGTGAGGGTGCTAGATAGATAGAGGGCGATAGATAGTTTTTGTTGAATGGTTGCACAGATTGATGCTGTGGTGGCGCTGAGTGATGCTGTGGAGTTCAGTGATGCTGTGGTAGCGCATTGTGATGTTGTGGTGCCCCTCAGCAATGCTGTGGTGGTACTGAGTGATGCTGTGGTGATGCGATAGATAGAGTGAGTGCGATAGATAGATAGAGTGAGGGCGATAGATAGATAGAGTGAGGGCGATAGATAGAGTGAGGGAGATAGATAGAGTTAGGGCGATAGATAGATAGATAGATAGATAGATAGATAGATAGATAGATAGATAGATAGATAGATAGATAGATAGATAGATAGAGTGAGGGCGATAGATAGATAGAGTGATTGCGATAGATACAGTGAGGGGGATAGATAGACTGAGGGCGATAGATAGATAGAGTGAGGGCGATAGATAGATCGATAGATAGAGTGAGGGTGCTAGATAGATAGAGGGCGATAGATAGTTAGATAGATAGATAAATAGATAGATAGAGTGAGGGCGCTAGATAGAGTGAGGGCAACAGACAGACTGATAGAGTGAGGGCGATATATAGAGTGAGGGCGATATATAGATAGATAGACAGAGTGAGGGGGATATATAGATAGAAAGATAGATAGAGTGATGGCGATTGATAGATAGATAGATAGATAGATAGATAGATAGATAGATAGATAGATAGATAGATAGATAGATAGATAGATAGATAGATAGATAGATAGATAGAGTGAGGGCGATAGATAGATATATAGAGTGAGGGCGATAGATAGGGTGGGGGCCATAGATAGATAGAGTGAGGGCGATAGATAGAGAGATAGATAGAGTGAGGGCGATAGATAGAGTGATGGCGATATATAGATAGAGTGAGGGGGATAGATAGAGTGAGGGCGATCGATGGATAGAGTGAGGGTGCTAGATAGATAGAGGGCGATAGATAGTTTTTGTTGAATGGTTGCACAGATTGATGCAGTGGTGGCGCTGAGTGATGCTGTGGAGTTCAGTGATGCTGTGGTAGCGCATTGTGATGTTGTGGTGCCCCTCAGCAATGCTGTGGTGGTGCTGAGTGATGCTGTGGTGATGCGATAGATAGAGTGAGGACGATAAATAGATAGATAGATAGAGTGAGGGCGATAGATAGATAGAGTGAGGGCAATAGATAGATAGATAGATAGAGTGAGGGTGATAGATAGAGAGATATAGTTGGGGTGATAAATAGATAGAGTGAGGGCGATAGATACATAGATAGATAGATAGATAGATAGATAGATAGATAGATAGATAGATAGATAGATAGATAGCTAGATAGATAGATAGATAGATAGATAGATAGATAGATAGATAGATAGATAGATAGATAGATAGATAGATAGATAGATAGATAGACAGATAGATAGAGTGAGGGCGATAGATAGAGTGAGGGCGATAGATAGATAGATAGATAGATAGATAGATAGATAGATAGATAGATAGATAGATAGATAGATAGATAGATAGATAGATAGAGTGAGGGC
>NC_136070.1:593296527-593316527 GCF_964261635.1 Lissotriton helveticus | reverse complement strand
GAGTGATGCTGTGGAGTTCAGTGATGCTGTGGTAGCGCATTGTGATGTTGTGGTGCCCCTCAGCGATGCTGTGGTGGTGCTGAGTGATGCTGTGGTGATGCGATAGATAGAGTGAGGACGATAAATAGATAGAGTGAGGGCGATAGATTGATAGATAAAGTAATGGCGATAAATAGATAGAGTGATGGCGATAGATAGATAGAGTGAGGGCGATAGATAGATAGAGTGAGGGCGATAGATAGATAGAGTGAGGGCAATAGATAGATAGATAGATAGAGTGAGGGTGATAGATAGAGAGATATAGTGAGGGTGATAAATAGATAGAGTGAGGGCGATAGATACATAGCTAGCTAGATAGATAGATAGATAGATAGATAGATAGATAGATAGATAGATAGATAGATAGATAGATAGATAGATAGATAGATAGAGTGAGAGCGATAGATAGATAGAGTGAGGGTGCTAGATAGATAGAGGGCGATAGATAGTTTTTGTTGAATGGTTGCACAGATTGATGCTGTGGTGGCGCTGAGTGATGCTGTGGAGTTCAGTGATGCTGTGGTAGCGCATTGTGATGTTGTGGTGCCCCTCAGCAATGCTGTGGTGGTGCTGAGTGATGCTGTGGTGATGCGATAGATAGAGTGAGTGCGATAGATAGATAGAGTGAGGGCGATAGATAGATAGAGTGAGGGCGATAGATAGAGTGAGGGAGATAGATAGAGTTAGGGCGATAGATAGATAGATAGATAGATAGATAGATAGATAGATAGATAGATAGATAGATAGATAGATAGATAGATAGATAGATAGATAGATAGATAGATAGATAGATAGATAGATAGATAGATAGATAGATAGAGGTGAGCGATAGATAGATAGAGTGATTGCGATAGATACAGTGAGGGGGATAGATAGACTGAGGGCGATAGATAGATAGAGTGAGGGCGATAGATAGATCGATAGATAGAGTGAGGGTGCTAGATAGATAGAGGGCGATAGATAGTTAGATAGATAGATAGATAGATAGAGTGAGGGCGCTAGATAGAGTGAGGGCAACAGACAGACTGATAGAGTGAGGGCGATATATAGAGTGAGGGCGATATATAGATAGATAGACAGAGTGAGGGGGATATATAGATAGAAAGATAGATAGAGTGATGGCGATTGATAGATAGATAGATAGATAGATAGATAGATAGATAGATAGATAGATAGATAGATAGATAGATAGATAGATAGATAGATAGAGTGAGGGCGATAGATAGATGTAGAGTGAGGGCGATAGATAGGGTGGGGGCCATAGATAGATAGAGTGAGGGCGATAGATAGAGAGATAGATAGAGTGAGGGCGATAGATAGAGTGATGGCGATATATAGATAGAGTGAGGGGGATAGATAGAGTGAGGGCGATCGATAGATAGAGTGAGGGTGCTAGATAGATAGAGGGCGATAGATAGTTTTTGTTGAATGGTTGCACAGATTGATGCAGTGGTGGCGCTGAGTGATGCTGTGGAGTTCAGTGATGCTGTGGTAGCGCATTGTGATGTTGTGGTGCCCCCCAGCGATGCTGTGGTGGTGCTGAGTGATGCTGTGGTGATGCGATAGATAGAGTGAGGACGATAAATAGATAGAGTGAGGGCGATAGATAGATAGATAAAGTAATGGCGATAAATAGATAGAGTGATGGCGATAGATAGATAGAGTGAGGGCGATAGATAGATAGAGTGAGGGCGATAGATAGATAGAGTGAGGGCAATAGATAGATAGATAGATAGAGTGAGGGTGATAGATAGAGAGATATAGTGAGGGTGATAAATAGATAGAGTGAGGGCGATAGATACATAGCTAGATAGATAGATAGATAGATAGATAGATAGATAGATAGATAGATAGATAGATAGATAGATAGATAGATAGATAGATAGAGTGAGGGCAATAAATAGAGTGAGGGCGATACATAGATAGATAGATAGATAGATAGATAGATAGATAGATAGATAGATAGATAGATAGATAGATAGATAGATAGATAGATAGATAGATAGATAGATAGATAGACGGCAATAGATAGATAGAGTGAGGGCGATAGATAGAGTGAGAGCGATAGATAGAGTGAGAGCGATAGATAGATAGAGTGAGAGCGATAGATAGATAGATAGATAGGATAGATAGAGTGAGAGCGATAGATAGATAGAGTGAGGGCGATACATAGATAGATAGATAAAGTGAGGGTGCTAGATAGATAGAGGGCGATAGATAGTTTTTGTTGAATGGTTGCACAGATTGATGCTGTGGTGGCGCTGAGTGATGCTGTGGAGTTCAGTGATGCGGTGGTAGCGCATAGTGATTTTGTGGTGCCCCTCAGCGATGCTGTGGTGGTGCTCAGTGATGCTGTGGTGATGCGATAGATAGATAGAGTGAGTGCGATAGATAGAGTGAGGGCGATAGATAGAGTGAGGGCGATAGATAAATAGAGTGAGGGCGATAGATAGAGTGAGGGCGATAGATAGATAGATAGATTGAGGGTGATAGATAGATAGATAGAGTGAGGGCGCTAGATAGAGTGAGGGCGACAGACAGACTGATAGAGTGAGGGCCATAGATAGGGTAGGGGCCATAGATAGATAGAGTGAGGGCGATAGATAGAGAGATAGATAGAGTGAGGGCGATAGATAGAGTGATGGTGATATATAGATAGAGTGAGGGTGTCGTGTTTTGGCAGCTCCTGAGTTAGCGTTTAGCACAGCTACACGGTCTTTTCTGTTAACTTGACCAAAACGAGCGGGGGCCATTTTGAATCCCTCTGACTTCCGTTTCCAATGAACACGCTGCCTCGTGGTCAGTGTGCCCTTTCGTCCTTTCTCGATACCCATGGTCACTATTCTGCTCGGCAACAGGCTATTTTTAGTACTGGTCAAGCGCACATGCGCACTACGCATCAATTGGTCACTCTTTAGGAATGTTCACACTAACTGACCAGTGCTGTTGAAACTCCTCCCACATGTTGGCTGTGTTCCAAAAATGACCTTATATGTACCTAAAATGTGTAACTTGTACCCGCCTATCTTTTATTGCTATTAAACTGTATAAAAGAGGTCGCGCATCGATGTTCGGTGTGCTACTTCTTACATTGCCGAAGGGTGCTGTAGGAAGGTATCACCACCCCATGGGGTCTTAATAAACTTGTCTTTTACCTTTTCCAGTGTCCGTGCCAACTTCTATACTAAGGTGTTCGAGAGTTTAGCAGAGTATGTAGGCCTGATTTGAACCCAACACCACAATTGGCGACCACGAAGGGACTCATCGACGACTCGGATGCCCGAAGGAGAGGTCGTGACGAAGGTCAGGAAACTCGCCATGGACGCGTACGCTGCCACTGAGTGACCCGAGTCTCGGCACCCACGGTGTGTTTTCCCGTCCTTCCGATCTGACCTTCCAGGTGGCGCCGGTCTTCGACTGAGATTCTGATTCTGGATTGTCGTGATGTGCCGTTTTGGCTGATTTGACCACAGAACTTGGCAGTTGGACTTTGGACGTTTGAAAAGAAAATTGGTAAGCTTTTGATTGGTGAGGTAGTCTACTGACACTTACTGTGGCTTTTTGAAACTTTGAATTTGAATTTGAATTTGTTAGCTAACGTTTTGAATCTTTGAATTTGAATTTGAATATGTGAAGTGCACCTCACATAGGCAGGCATGTAGGGATATTTCTCTGATTTATTTGATTTGAACAGTGCACCGCGTTAGGTGGCATTTTTGTAGTATCGCGTTTTCGTGGTACTTTTTGAAACATGCCTGTTTTTAGCACACTCCGTAGGATGTGCTGTTCTGAAAATGGTACCAATTATCGATTAAGTGCAAAACAGCCGGCTCCCCCAGAGGGGACTCCAAATCGTGAAATGTATGTCAAATTCGGTATTCCACCGATAATGTATAGTACATTATGGCATAAGTATACTAAAACTGATCGTGAATTACAGTGGCCACTATATGGGTCGTTTGACCTTCCAAAGGTACAGTATGTAGAACAGTGTTTGTTTCAGCGAAGGTCTAGGCAAGATATGTTTGATTGTGTGCGTATGTGGGAGAAAGAGGTGCGTGAACGAGCGAAGCGTGAGGTAGCCTTGGCGGAGAAAGTGCAGCAGAAGGCTGCACATGACAAAGCTTTACAGCTACAGGAGAAGGAATTACAGGAAAAGAAAGAGAGGGAGAGACGAGAACGAAATTTACAGGTTAATGGTCAATTCCCTATCAGGCGTCCTCTTTATCCGGTCCTTACTAATGAAACAGATGATTTTTCCTTACTAGATCGTTGTCCGCCTCCGTACGTCGTACCTACGGCTCCGAACGAGGACTCGGACGAGGATAGTGATCGAACACAGCGTACCAGGTTACATGCGGAACGAGCTGCGGAATTACGCTCATTTGCACGAAAGCTAAATATTAATACTGTTACTGTTTCTGATGTTACTAAACAAATGGAACAGTGGCCTGATAAGGAACGACTGTAATTTTTTAGATCATTTTGGAGATGAAGTTGTTGAGCGGTATAGAAAATATTCTCTCGAGTTAGAACCAAAGGAGATATCCAAGAGTCGTGAGAATTTTCGTAAAGGTCTTTTTGTTCTTTCAGATGCGGACGACTTCTTCAAGCGTTTGATTGAACTGCGTAATGAGGCGACACGACTACGGGAGTTGGGAAAGTCGAAGAATTCATCTACGTCCGGAGCGACGGGGATATCCAAAGAATGCCCTATCTTTGAAACAGATAAGATCGCTGCGATTAATGTTAGACCTATGCGAGAAGCTGCGCCTTTATATGTCCCTCATAAAGGGGATGGCACAGATGATGATAAAAGATCCAAAGACGCGAAAGGGTATTTTGTATATAATTGGGTTTATACGCCTTGGAATAGAGCAGATGTCATGGCGCTTAAGAATGCTTTACCTGATCCCCGTAAAAACCCTGCGGCTTTTTATGAAAATGTTGAAAGTGCAATTTCTTCGTGTATCATGACGTTAGTTGATATTGATCTATTTTTCGGGTTGATATTGCCCCCTGATATGTGGAGAGCGATTCGTAGGTTTGATGACCTCACGACTCTCGGGGCCACTTGGAAAGATCTTGTTCAGGCTGATTTAGATAGAGAACCAGCATGTAAGCCGTGTCAATTAATATTAGACCTTCCAGGGGCCATATTAACTAAATTGAAGACTCTTGCTCCCGCTAAAAAGATTGATTGGACTATATTAGCCTCTTGTAAGCAGAAGGCGGATGAATCGGTTTCTGATTTTTTCTCTCGCTTCGAGGAAGCGTTCCATGATTACAGTGGTCAATTATTGACAGAAGATACTGGCAGGCATCTATTCGTTGATAAGTATGTAGCTAATCTCCTACCGGAGATTGCGAAACGATTAAAAACGAGTGAAAGTTCATGGACCACAGCAACCCCTGCTTCTTTATTGACTATGGCTCAATATTATGAAAGACAGGAATTGGAGGCGAAAGAAAGTAGTGAAAAGAAGGCGAAGGAATTGAAAACGAAGGTAATGTTAGCTCAGGTTCAGGCTACGAGAGGAAACAATAGAGGGGGGCGAGGATCGTACAGTAATGCTCCTCCCCCTCGTTCTGACATTTCTGTGAATCAATGTGCATACTGCAAACAGTTTGGGCATTGGATTGCAGACTGTCCGGTGTTTCGAGAGCAGCGTAATTTGAGGGGACGAGGAAGTGGAAGGTCTAGGAGTTATTATGGAGGGTCAAGAGGAGGTTATGGCATGAATGATCGAGGAGGCTATGGTACGAATGCTCGTGGAGGATATGGAGCAAGGGGTCGTGGTCAGTCAGATTATAATACGTTTGATAATCGCAATCAATATCAGATAAATGAGGGTGGTCCTGCTGAACTACGGGATGAGCATTACGCATAGGATTGCGTAGGATGGGGTGTGGAATCGGTTGAGGTACCAGTTGATCAAAGGGGTCCATACATAGAAGCACATGTTCTGGGTTCCACTGATCAATTTCTGGTCGATACAGGAGCTACTCGTAGCGCTTTGTCCAAATACTTGGTTCCAAGGGCTCCCCTGTCTGGCGAGGTAATTACAGCAATAGGGTTCGATGGAACACCTACTTCTAGCCCACTGTCTCAACCAGTTATATTTCATGTTGATAAATTTGCTGCCCCTTGTCCCTTTTTGTTGTCTCCAAATACACCAGATAATATTATGGGACTCGACATGTTAAAACACTTTCGAGCTACTATTCGCTGTGCCCCAGAAGGAGTGCGAGTTGTGTTGAATGAGAATTACCCGGAATTAGAGCGAGTGTGTTTTCTCCATGAATCTGAAGTTCTGGCCTCCTTACCGAAAACGTTGTGGGCCACTTCCGATACGGATGTAGGGCAGATGATAATTCCTCCAGTGCGTATTACTGTAAAGGAGGGAGTATCTCTACCACGTGTCCCACAATATAAGATTTCTAGAGAAGGTGAACTTGCTTTGATACACATTGTAAATGATTTGATTTCGGCAGGAGTAGTTGAGGAAGTCCCCTACAATGTTTGTAATAGCCCAATTTTACCAATCCTTAAAAGAGATACAGATGCTAAGGTTTACCGTTTCATTATTGATTTGAGGGAAATAAACAAGATAGTAGTGCCTCAGTATCCGGTGGTGTCTGACATCACCACGTTGCTTACGTTGGTTCCATCGACGGCAACTACTTTTACAGTCATCGATTTGAAGAATGCTTTCTTTTCGATCCCTGTACATCCTGACAGTCGATATCTATTCGGCTTTACATTAAATAATAAATCGTACAGATTCTGTCGAGTTCCTCAAGGCTATACTGAAAGTCCTAGCATTTATAGTCAGGCATTAAAAAGACAGCTTGATTCCTTTGACTTGCAAGAGGGAGTGGTTCTCATTCAATATGTAGATGATATCTTACTTGCTGCAGACACGCCAGAACAATGTGAGAAGAGTACCTTTTCCTTGCTTTCCTTCCTGGCCAAACATAATCATAAAGTTTCGAAGAAAAAGCTGCAATATTGTAGACCAAAGGTGACCTACCTCGGTCATCTTTTGTCTAAGGAGGGCCGTGCATTGACACCAGATCGAATTCAAGCAATTCTAGATACTCCAGTCCCTCGCACTCAGAAGGATGTTCGCGCCTTTATAGGTTTGACGTCTTTTTGTAGGCAATGGATATCGGGTTTTTCACATATTGTTAAACCATTGTTAGCATTGTTGTCTAAAGATACACCGATTCCCATTGAATGGACGGATGAATGTCAGAATGCTTTTGAACAATTGAGACAAGCTCTTTGTTCTGCACCAGTGTTAGGTACACCTGATTACACGAAGGTTTTCACATTATATGTACACGAGAAGGATGGGTGCGCATTGTCAGTCTTAGTGCAGACACACGGAGACAAACAGAGGCCTTGTGCATACTTCTCGGCGGTACTCGACCCTGTGGCTCGAGGATTGCCTGGATGTTTTCGAGCAGTTGCAGCAACAGCAGTTGCGATACGACAAAGTGAGGGAATAGTTTTGTCACACAAATTGTTGGTGCTAGTTCCCCATGCGGTAGATGCGTTACTGAATCAAACGAAAACGCAGCATCTAACCAGTGCCCGTCTGACAGGATATGAGCTAACGTTGTTGGCGCCTCACATCACACTAAAACGATGTGCAACACTAAATCCTGCTACTTTATTACCGGACCCTGTTGCTGAGACCCAGAAGGAAGAACAACATGATTGTGTTTTTCTGACTGAGGAACAGACAAAGGGTCGTATCGACTTACAGGATACGCCATTTCCAGATGTAGATGGGGAACTGTGGGTTGATGGATCGTGCGTGAGGTTACCAGATGGTACGACTTCCGCAGCTTATGCGATCACGACACTTAAGACTGTGGTAGAAGCAGCACGGATACCCCAAAAATCGGCTCAAGCAGCTGAGTTGATAGCCTTAACGAAGGCATGTGAGTTAAGTGCTGGACTATGTGTGAACATTTACACGGATAGTCGTTACGCTTTTGGAGTAGTGCATGATTTTGGCCTACTTTGGAAGGAACGAGGATTCCTGACTTCACACGGAGTACACATCATGCATGGAGAATTGGTACGCGATCTCCTTAATGCACTGTTATGCCCAAAGAAAGTTGCAATAGTCAAGTGCAGTGCACACAAAAAGGTGACGGACAAAATAGGACAAGGCAATGCTTTTGCAGACCGTATTGCAAGAGAGACCGCTATGCTGCAAAATAATTTCCCCATGTATGTGGTGAAGTCACAAGCTGAACGGTGGCATGATGCTAGAGAAGAAATACTAGATATACAGAAGTCAGCATCAGAGGCAGAACTTGTGAAATGGGCCACTGAAGGAGTATTGGATGATGAGGGTTGCTGGCGTAGTAAAGATATGGAGAGATGGAAACTACCCATGGCCTATTTACAAACAATGGTGCAAATGACACACGGGCTGGCACACATTGGAGCTCTCGCAATTACTAAATTGCTTACACGAGTTTGGGAAAATGCTGACATTGCTAGCACGGCTAAGAGAGTAGTGCAGACCTGTCTGATATGTTTGCAGCACAATCCTGGACAAGGGACTCATACTCCTAAAGGTGGGTTTGTTCCACCTACTGCACCATTCGAAGTACTACAAATGGATTACATCCAGCTGGAACGCTGTAATAATCTCAAGTATGTCCTAGTAGTGGTGTGTGCCTTCAGCAAATGGATTGAGGCTTACCCTACGAAAGACAATACAGCATTGACAACAGCTAAGGTGTTACTCAAGGAGTACTTCCCGCGCTACGGAGTTTGTAAACTTATGTGGAGTGATAATGGCCCTCATTTCATTGGAAAAGTAGTGGAATATGTCCTGAAAGGATTGGGAATCAAGCAACGATTCCATGCTGTCTTTCATCCGCAATCAGCAGGTTTAGTAGAACGATACAATGCAACTCTGAAGCTGAAGCTAGCAAAGATAGTGGCATCGACATCTCTGAAATGGCCGGACGCTTTGCCTCTGGCATTGCTGTCCATTCGGTCAGTGCCACATTCTCGATCTGGCCTCACACCCTACGAAGTGGTGTTTGGAAGGCCTATGAATATTTGGGGGGTTCCAAAGCCTCGTTTGATACATGATATGCCTTGTATAATGATGAACGATTATCTGGCACGATTAACAAATGATTTGCTTTCTATTCATCAACAGGTTCGAGAGGCGCTCCCTGATAACTTTACTGGTGAGGCTCACGATCTCCGCCCTGGGGACCACGTGATGGTCAAAGTCTTTGAGCGATCCAGCAGTCTGGAACCGAGATGGCATGGCCCTGAGCAAGTGCTGCTGGCTACACGAACTGCTGTGAGAGTCACCAACAAGAAGCGGTGGATACATTCAACGCATTGCCGACGTGTCTCTCCGGATCTGGTGAGCCCTGTGGTGCTATCCGACTACAGAAAGATTTTGGATACAGAAAAGAGCCCAGCTGTCACGCCTGATGAATTGGAGGGAGCCTTCCCGGACCACGTTGTTTCAGATAAAGTGAAGTACAATCTACGCCCCAGGAAATAAGATTCCTTTTGTGTTTTTGAAACTGGTTGGTAACCGCTCTGAGGTTTGTGAAACGGAAGCCGGGAATATCAAGGGGGGGGGATCAGTTCTGCCCAGTGTAGCGACACCCGTCTTGAATCCCGGAGAACAAATCAACGGCAGCCTCGGTTCAGAACCATCGTTTTATTTTTTCTCGCTTAGTGTTGCTTGTGAAGAGTATTGTTTTGTGAGCTATGGCATCTCCTTCGACACGAAAAGGGAGAATTCTTGGTGCTGTTTTGTTTGTCTTGACCGTAGTGGTGATCGCAGTATTAGCTTGGACTATAGAACTGTTGTTTCCTGTACGAGAACATTTGCTGCCCACCACTCCAAGTCCATCTGAACATTTTCATTTCACTCTGCCTTTTCACGAAGAAAGACATAGGCAGACTTATTTGAACAACAGCTTTATTAAGATTTTGCATCATACTCATAATATGACCAACACGTCCAATTGTTGGGTATGTGGAATGTTGCCCGGACATCAGAAGAAGGGAGGAACACCACTCATTCCTCTCCCGTTTTCTCATAATGGTTCTTGTCATGCTTGGTACACTCTTCTTTTTACTCTGCGATGGCCAACGAAAGGTGGATTACTTTTTCGGTTGAATAAAATATGCTATAACGATAAAGATGGCTATCCACACGCTGAAGGAACTAAATTCGAATGGGAAGAATATCGTCCGGACAATGTTTCTACACCTCGTGTATATACGAATCAAAGACTTATAAATGTGACGAGCATGCATATAATAACCGTTATCGATACAAAAGCAGATTTGTGTATTAGAAATAAAGGTACAATCCCTGTAGGCCCCAGTGAATGTAATATTACACTTACCTTTGATACACCAACTGGAATTGCATTTGTAGCTTCACGTAACACATATTTCATTTGTGGAAATAAGGGATACCATCGTCTACCATTGGGATGGTTAGGAACGTGTTATATAGCTTTTGTATTACCACCTGTATTTATTGCTCCTCCCATGTACCACAATGATTATGTTCTGTACCATGATTTCATACTGAACAGAGTAAAACGAACAATAGATCTTGATGAAATAGACCAGACTGATACCACATTACAACAATATGTAGATTTCAATTTGGGGTTATTTTCATTCGTAGGAGCTGCACTGAATAGCAGGAAGATAAGGCGGCTTACACGTGTGGTGGAAGCCGTCGCTAATGAAACTGCCTCTGCTTTAGGGAATATTACTGAGGAATTGCAAATTACCAGAATTGTGGCGCTCCAGAATCGAATGGTTCTAGATGTGATACTAGCTGATAGGGGTGGAGCATGCCGCGTCATCGGAAGTAGTTGTTGCGTGTACGTACCAGATAACTCACCTTCTGTATATGATTCGATTACAAAATTACATAAGATAGCTGCTGAGATCCACCCAGAAAATGGAACATGGACCTTTTCTGGTTGGTTCTGGACCCTGCTTAGTACTTGGGGTTGGAAATTATTAACGATTCTCTGTGTTTTTATTGGAGTACTATTTTTCCTTTGTTTATGTATTCAATGTGGCCCTACATTATGTTCTGTATGTATCACAGCCTGTATTCCGTCCAAACGAGCTATTGTCAAGCAAGAGAAACTGATCAATGATGAAGTATTGAAAATAATGGCTATTGACATTGAGGATGAACATTCCGACTACGTTCACTATGAGGTAGCTTTTGCTAAACGCTAAAAGGGCCGTCTGTCGGGTTTTGGCAGCTCCTGAGTTAGCGTTTAGCACAGCTACACGGTCTTTTCTGTTAACTTGACCAAACCGAGCGGGGGCCATTTTGAATCCCTCTGACTTCCGTTTCCTATGAACACGCTGCCTCGTGGTCAGTGTGCCCTTTCGTCCTTTCTCGATACCCATGGTCACTATTCTGCTCGGCAACAGGCTATTTTTAGTACTGGTCAAGCGCACATGCGCACTACGCATCAATTGGTCACTCTTTAGGAATGTTCACACTAACTGACCAGTGCTGTTGAAACTCCTCCCATATGTTGGCTGTGTTCCAAAAATGACCTTATATGTACCTAAAATGTGTAACTTGTACCCGCCTATCTTTTATTGCTATTAAACTGTATAAAAGAGGTCGCGCATCGATGTTCGGTGTGCTACTTCTTACATTGCCGAAGGGTGCTGTAGGAAGGTATCACCACCCCATGGGATCTTAATAAACTTGTCTTTTACCTTTTCCAGTGTCCGTGCCAACTTCTATACTAAGGTGTTCGAGAGTTTAGCAGAGTATGTAGGCCTGATTTGAACCCAACACCACAAGGGGGATAGATAGAGTGAGGGCGATCGATAGATAGAGTGAGGGTGCTAGATAGATAGAGGGCGATAGATAGTTTTTGTTGAATGGTTGCACAGATTGATGCAGTGGTGGCGCTGAGTGATGCTGTGGAGTTCAGTGATGCTGTGGTAGCGCATTGTGATGTTGTGGTGCCCCTCAGCGATGCTGTGGTGGTGCTGAGTGATGCTGTGGTGATGCGATAGATAGAGTGAGGACGATAAATAGATAGAGTGAGGGCGATAGATTGATAGATAAAGTAATGGCGATAAATAGATAGAGTGATGGCAATAGATAGATAGAGTGAGGGCGATAGATAGATAGAGTGAGGGCGATAGATAGATAGAGTGAGGGCAATAGATAGATAGATAGATAGAGTGAGGGTGATAGATAGAGAGATATAGTGAGGGTGATAAATAGATAGAGTGAGGGCGATAGATACATAGCTAGATAGATAGATAGATAGATAGATAGATAGATAGATAGATAGATAGATAGATAGATAGATAGATAGATAGATAGATAGATAGATAGATAGATAGATAGATAGAGTGAGAGCGATAGATAGATAGAGTGAGGGTGCTAGATAGATAGAGGGCGATAGATAGTTTTTGTTGAATGGTTGCACAGATTGATGCTGTGGTGGCGCTGAGTGATGCTGTGGAGTTCAGTGATGCTGTGGCAGCGCATTGTGATGTTGTGGTGCCCCTCAGCAATGCTGTGGTGGTGCTGAGTGATGCTGTGGTGATGCGATAGATAGAGTGAGTGCGATAGATAGATAGAGTGAGGGCGATAGATAGATAGAGTGAGGGCGATAGATAGAGTGAGGGAGATAGATAGAGTTAGGGCGATAGATAGATAGATAGATAGATAGATAGATAGATAGATAGATAGATAGATAGATAGATAGATAGATAGATAGATAGATAGATAGATAGATAGATAGATAGATAGAGTGAGGGCGATAGATAGATAGAGTGATTGCGATAGATACAGTGAGGGGGATAGATAGACTGAGGGCGATAGATAGATAGAGTGAGGGCGATAGATAGATCGATAGATAGAGTGAGGGTGCTAGATAGATAGAGGGCGATAGATAGTTAGATAGATAGATAGATAGATAGATAGATAGATAGAGTGAGGGCGCTAGATAGAGTGAGGGCAACAGACAGACTGATAGAGTGAGGGCGATATATAGAGTGAGGGCGATATATAGATAGATAGACAGAGTGAGGGGGATATATAGATAGAAAGATAGATAGAGTGATGGCGATTGATAGATAGATAGATAGATAGATAGATAGATAGATAGATAGATAGATAGATAGATAGATAGATAGATAGATAGATAGATAGAGTGAGGGCGATAGATAGATATATAGAGTGAGGGCGATAGATAGGGTGGGGGCCATAGATAGATAGAGTGAGGGCGATAGATAGAGAGATAGATAGAGTGAGGGCGATAGATAGAGTGATGGCGATATATAGATAGAGTGAGGGGGATAGATAGAGTGAGGGCGATCGATAGATAGAGTGAGGGTGCTAGATAGATAGAGGGCGATAGATAGTTTTTGTTGAATGGTTGCACAGATTGATGCAGTGGTGGCGCTGAGTGATGCTGTGGAGTTCAGTGATGCTGTGGTAGCGCATTGTGATGTTGTGGTGCCCCCCAGCGATGCTGTGGTGGTGCTGAGTGATGCTGTGGTGATGCGATAGATAGAGTGAGGACGATAAATAGATAGAGTGAGGGCGATAGATAGATAGATAAAGTAATGGCGATAAATAGATAGAGTGATGGCGATAGATAGATAGAGTGAGGGCGATAGATAGATAGAGTGAGGGCGATAGATAGATAGAGTGAGGGCAATAGATAGATAGATAGATAGAGTGAGGGTGATAGATAGAGAGATATAGTGAGGGTGATCAATAGATAGAGTGAGGGCGATAGATACATAGCTAGATAGATAGATAGATAGATAGATAGATAGATAGATAGATAGATAGATAGATAGATAGATAGATAGATAGATAGATAGATAGATAGATAGATAGAGTGAGGGCAAGAGATAGAGTGAGGGCGATAGATAGATAGATAGATAGATAGATAGATAGATAGATAGATAGATAGATAGATAGATAGATAGATAGATAGATAGATAGATAGATAGATAGATAGATAGATAGATAGATAGATAGATAGGTAGATAGATAGATAGATAGATAGACGGCAATAGATAGATAGAGTGAGGGCGATAGATAGAGTGAGAGCGATAGATAGAGTGAGAGCGATAGATAGATAGAGTGAGAGCGATAGATAGATAGATAGATAGGATAGATAGAGTGAGAGCGATAGATAGATAGAGTGAGGGCGATACATAGATAGATAGATAAAGTGAGGGTGCTAGATAGATATAGGGCGATAGATAGTTTTTGTTGAATGGTTGCACAGATTGATGCTGTGGTGGCGCTGAGTGATGCTGTGGAGTTCAGTGATGCGGTGGTAGCGCATAGTGATTTTGTGGTGCCCCTCAGCGATGCTGTGGTGGTGCTCAGTGATGCTGTGGTGATGCGATAGATAGATAGAGTGAGTGCGATAGATAGAGTGAGGGCGATAGATAGAGTGAGGGCGATAGATAAATAGAGTGAGGGCGATAGATAGAGTGAGGGCGATAGATAGATAGATAGATTGAGGGTGATAGATAGATAGATAAAGTGATGGCGATAGATAAATAGAGTGATGGCGATAGATAGATAGAATGAGGGCGATAGATAGAGTGAGGGTGATTGATAGAGTGAGGGCCATAGATAGATAGATAGAGAGAGGGTGATAGATAGATAGAGTGAGGGGAATAGATATAGTGAGGGCGATCGATGGAAGAGTGAGGGTTCTAGATAGATAGAGGGTGATAGATGGTTTTTGTTGAATGGTTGCACATATTGATGCTGTAGTGGCGCTGAGTGATGCTGTGGAGTTCAGTGATGCTGTGGTAGCGCATAGTGATGTTGTGCTGTCCCTCAGCGATGCTGTGGTGGTGCTGAGTGATGCTGTGGTGATGCGATAGATAGATAGAGTGAGTGCGATAGATAGAGTGAGGGCGATAGATAGATAGATTGAGGGCGATAGATAGAGTGAGGGAGACAGATAGAGTGAGGGCGATAGATAGATAGATAGAGTGAGGGCGATAGATAGAGTGAGGGAGACAGATAGAGTGAGGGCGATAGATAGATAGATAGAGTGAGGGCGATAGATAGATAGATAGATAGATAGATAGATAGATAGATAGATAGGTAGAGAGATAGAGAGATAGATAGAGAGATAGATAGATAGATAGATAGATAGATAGATAGATAGATAGATAGATAGATAGATAGATAGATAGATAGATAGATAGATAGATAGATAGATAGATAGATAGATAGATAGATAGATAGATAGATAGATAGATAGATAGATAGATAGATAGATAGATAGATAGAGTGAGGGCAATAGATAGATAGAGTGAGGGCGATAGATAGATAGATAGATAGATAGATAGATAGATAGATAGATAGATAGATAGATAGATAGATAGATAGATAGATAGATAGATAGATAGATAGATAGATAGATAGATAGATAGATAGATAGATAGATAGATAGAGTGAGGGTGATAGATAGATAGATAGAGTGAGGGCGATAGAAAGATAGATAGAGTGAGGGCGATAAATAGAGTGAGGGCGATAGATAGATAGAGGGAGGGCGATAGATAGAGTGAGGGTGATAGATAGATAGATAGATAGATAGATAGATAGATAGATAGATAGATAGATAGATAGATAGATAGATAGATAGATAGAGTGAGGGCAATAGATAGATAGAGTGAGGGCGATAGATAGATAGATAGATAGATAGATAGATAGATAGATAGATAGATAGATAGATAGATAGATAGATAGATAGATAGATAGATAGATAGATAGATAGATAGAGTGAGGGCAATAGATAGATAGAGTGAGGGCGATAGAGTGAGAGCGATAGATAGAGTGAGAGCGATAGATAGATAGAGTGAGAGCGATAGATAGATAGATAGATAGATAGATAGATAGATAGATAGAGTGAGAGCGATAGATAGATAGAGTGAGGGTGCTAGATAGATAGAGGGCGATAGATAGTTTTTGTTGAATGGTTGCACAGATTGATGCTGTGGTGGCGCTGAGTGATGCTGTGGAGTTCAGTGATGCTGTGGTAGCGCATTGTGATGTTGTGGTGCCCCTCAGCAATGCTGTGGTGGTGCTGAGTGATGCTGTGGTGATGCGATAGATAGAGTGAGTGCGATAGATAGATAGAGTGAGGGCGATAGATAGATAGAGTGAGGGCGATAGATAGAGTGAGGGAGATAGATAGAGTTAGGGCGATAGATAGATAGATAGATAGATAGATAGATAGATAGATAGATAGATAGATAGAGTGAGGGCGATAGATAGATAGAGTGATTGCGATAGATACAGTGAGGGGGATAGATAGAGTGAGGGCGATAGATAGATAGAGTGAGGGCAATAGATAGATCGATAGATAGAGTGAGGGTGCTAGATAGATAGAGGGCGATAGATAGTTAGATAGATAGATAGATAGATAGAGTGAGGGCGCTAGATAGAGTGAGGGCAACAGACATACTGATAGAGTGAGGGCGATAGATAGAGTGGGGGCCATAGATAGATAGAGTGAGGGCGATAGATAGAGAGATAGATAGAGTGAGGGCGATAGATAGAGTGATGGCGATAGATAGATAGAGTGAGGGGGATAGATAGAGTGAGGGCGATCGATAGATAGAGTGAGGGTGATAGATAGATAGAGGGAGGGTGATAGAGGGAGGGAGATAGAGTGAGGGCGATATATAGAGTGAGGGCGATATATAGATAGATAGACAGAGTGAGGGGGATATATAGATAGAAAGATAGATAGAGTGATGGCGATTGATAGATAGATAGATAGATAGATAGATAGATAGATAGATAGATAGATAGATAGATAGATAGATAGATAGATAGATAGATAGATAGATAGATAGATAGATAGATAGATAGATAGATAGATAGATAGATAGATAGATAGATAGATAGGTAGATAGATAGATAGAGTGAGGGCGATAGATAGATATATAGAGTGAGGGTGATAGATAGATAGAGAGCGATAGATAGATAGATAGATAGATAGATAGATAGATAGATAGATAGATAGATAGATAGATAGATAGATAGATAGATAGATAGAGTGAGGGCAATAGATAGATATATAGAGTGAGGGTGATAGATAGATAGAGAGCGATAGATAGATAGATAGATAGATAGATAGATAGATAGATAGATAGATAGATAGATAGATAGATAGATAGATAGATATATAGATAGAGTGAGGGCGCTAGATAGAGTGAGGGCGACAGACAGACTGATAGAGTGAGGGCAATAGATAGAGTGGGGGCCATAGATAGATAGAGTGAGGGCGATAGATAGAGAGATAGATAGTTTGAGGGCGATAGATAGAGTGATGGCGATATATAGATAGAGTGAGGGGGATAAATAGATAGAGTGAGGGCGATAGATACATAGATAGATAGATAGATAGATAGATAGATAGATAGATAGATAGATAGATAGATAGATAGATAAAGTAATGGCGATAAATAGATAGAGTGATGGCGATAGATAGATAGAGTGAGGGCGATAGATAGATAGAGTGAGGGCGATAGATAGATAGAGTGAGGGCAATAGATAGATAGATAGATAGAGTGAGGGTGATAGATAGAGAGATATAGTGAGGGTGATAAATAGATAGAGTGAGGGCGATAGATACATAGCTAGATAGATAGATAGATAGATAGATAGATAGATAGATAGATAGATAGATAGATAGATAGATAGATAGATAGATAGATAGATAGATAGAGTGAGGGCAATAGATAGAGTGAGGGCGATAGATAGATAGATAGATAGATAGATAGATAGATAGATAGATAGATAGATAGATAGATAGATAGATAGATAGATAGATAGATAGATAGATAGATAGGTAGATAGATAGATAGATAGATAGATAGATAGATAGATAGATAGATAGATAGATAGATAGATAGATAGATAGATAGATAGATAGATAGATAGATAGATAGATAGACGGCAATAGATAGATAGAGTGAGGGCGATAGATAGAGTGAGAGCGATAGATAGAGTGAGAGCGATAGATAGATAGAGTGAGAGCGATAGATAGATAGATAGATAGGATAGATAGAGTGAGAGCGATAGATAGATAGAGTGAGGGCGATACATAGATAGATAGATAAAGTGAGGGTGCTAGATAGATAGAGGGCGATAGATAGTTTTTGTTGAATGGTTGCACAGATTGATGCTGTGGTGGCGCTGAGTGATGCTGTGGAGTTCAGTGATGCGGTGGTAGCGCATAGTGATTTTGTGGTGCCCCTCAGCGATGCTGTGGTGGTGCTCAGTGATGCTGTGGTGATGCGATAGATAGATAGAGTGAGTGCGATAGATAGAGTGAGGGCGATAGATAGAGTGAGGGCGATAGATAAATAGAGTGAGGGCGATAGATAGAGTGAGGGCGATAGATAGATAGATAGATTGAGGGTGATAGATAGATAGATAAAGTGATGGCGATAGATAAATAGAGTGATGGCGATAGATAGATAGAATGAGGGCGATAGATAGAGTGAGGGTGATTGATAGAGTGAGGGCCATAGATAGATAGATAGAGGGTGATAGATAGATAGAGTGAGGGGAATAGATAGAGTGAGGGCGATCGATGGAAGAGTGAGGGTTCTAGATAGATAGAGGGTGATAGATGGTTTTTGTTGAATGGTTGCACATATTGATGCTGTAGTGGCGCTGAGTGATGCTGTGGAGTTCAGTGATGCTGTGGTAGCGCATAGTGATGTTGTGCTGTCCCTCAGCGATGCTGTGGTGGTGCTGAGTGATGCTGTGGTGATGCGATAGATAGATAGAGTGAGTGCGATAGATAGAGTGAGGGCGATAGATAGATAGATTGAGGGCGATAGATAGAGTGAGGGAGACAGATAGAGTGAGGGCGATAGATAGATAGATAGAGTGAGGGCGATAGATAGAGTGAGGGAGACAGATAGAGTGAGGGCGATAGATAGATAGATAGAGTGAGGGCGATAGATAGATAGATAGATAGATAGATAGATAGATAGATAGATAGATAGATAGATAGATAGATAGGTAGAGAGATAGAGAGATAGATAGATAGATAGATAGATAGATAGATAGATAGATAGATAGATAGATAGATAGATAGATAGATAGATAGATAGATAGATAGATAGATAGATAGATAGATAGATAGATAGATAGATAGATAGATAGATAGATAGATAGATAGATAGATAGTTAGATAGATAGAGTGAGGGCAATAGATAGATAGAGTGAGGGCGATAGATAGATAGATAGATAGATAGATAGATAGATAGATAGATAGATAGATAGGTAGATAGATAGATAGATAGATAGATAGATAGATAGATAGATAGATAGATAGATAGATAGATAGATAGATAGATAGATAGATAGATAGATAGATAGATAGATAGATAGATAGATAGATAGATAGATAGAGTGAGGGCAATAGATAGATAGAGTGAGGGCGATAGATAGAGTGAGAGCGATAGATAGAGTGAGAGCGATAGATAGATAGAGTGAGAGCGATAGATAGATAGATAGATAGATAGATAGATAGATAGATAGATAGATAGATAGATAGATAGATAGATAGATAGATAGATAGATAGAGTGAGAGCGATAGATAGATAGAGTGAGGGTGCTAGATAGATAGAGGGCGATAGATAGTTTTTGTTGAATGGTTGCACAGATTGATGCTGGGTGGCGCTGAGTGATGCTGTGGAGTTCAGTGATGCTGTGGTAGCGCATTGTGATGTTGTGGTGCCCCTCAGCAATGCTCTGGTGGTGCTGAGTGATGCTGTGGTGATGCGATAGATAGAGTGAGTGCGATAGATAGATAGAGTGAGGGCGATAGATAGATAGAGTGAGGGCGATAGATAGAGTGAGGGAGATAGATAG
>NC_136070.1:593289027-593291527 GCF_964261635.1 Lissotriton helveticus | reverse complement strand
AATAGATAGATAGATAGATAGATAGATAGATAGATAGATAGATAGATAGATATATAGATAGATAGATAGATAGATAGATAGATAGATAGATAGATAGATAGATAGATAGATAGATAGATAGAGTGAGGGCAATAGATAGATAGAGTGAGGGCGATAAATAGATAGATAGATAGATAGATAGATAGATAGATAGATAGATAGATAGATAGATAGATAGATAGATAGATAGATAGATAGATAGATAGATAGATAGATAGATAGATAGATAGATAGATAGATAGATAGATAGATAGATAGATAGATAGATAGATTGAGGGCAATAGATAGATAGAGTGAGGGCGATAGATAGAGTGAGAGCGATAGATAGAGTGAGAGCGATAGATAGATAGAGTGAGAGCGATAGATAGATAGATAGATAGATAGATAGATAGATAGATAGAGTGAGAGCGATAGATAGATAGAGTGAGGGTGCTAGATAGATAGAGGGCGATAGATAGATAGAGGGCGATAGATAGTTTTTGTTGAATGGTTGCACAGATTGATGCTGTGGTGGCGCTGAGTGATGCTGTGGAGTTCAGTGATGCTGTGGTAGCGCATTGTGATGTTGTGGTGCCCCTCAGCAATGCTGTGGTGGTGCTGAGTGATGCTGTGGTGATGCGATAGATAGAGTGAGTGCGATAGATAGATAGAGTGAGGGCGATAGATAGATAGAGTGAGGGCGATAGATAGAGTGAGGGAGATAGATAGAGTTAGGGCGATAGATAGATAGATAGATAGATAGATAGATAGATAGATAGATAGATAGATAGATAGATAGATAGATAGATAGATAGATAGATAGATAGATAGAGTGAGGGCGATAGATAGATAGAGTGATTGCGATAGATACAGTGAGGGGGATAGATAGAGTGAGGGCGATAGATAGATAGAGTGAGGGCGATAGATAGATAGATAGATAGATAGATAGATAGATAGATAGATAGATAGATAGATAGATAGATAGATAGATAGATAGATAGATAGATAGATAGATAGATAGATAGATAGATAGATAGATAGATAGATAGATAGAGTGAGGGCAATAGATAGATAGAGTGAGGGCGATAGATAGAGTGAGAGCGATAGATAGAGTGAGAGCGATAGATAGATAGAGTGAGAGCGATAGATAGATAGAGTGAGGGTGCTAGATAGATAGAGGGCGATAGATAGTTTTTGTTGAATGGTTGCACAGATTGATGCTGTGGTGGCGCTGAGTGATGCTGTGGAGTTCAGTGATGCTGTGGTAGCGCATTGTGATGTTGTGGTGCCCCTCAGCAATGCTGTGGTGGTGCTGAGTGATGCTGTGGTGATGCGATAGATAGAGTGAGTGCGATAGATAGATAGAGTGAGGGCGATAGATAGATAGAGTGAGGGCGATAGATAGAGTGAGGGAGATAGATAGAGTTAGGGCGATAGATAGATAGATAGATAGATAGATAGATAGATAGATAGATAGATAGATAGATAGATAGATCGATAGATAGATAGAGTGAGGGCGATAGATAGATAGAGTGATTGCGATAGATACAGTGAGGGGGATAGATAGAGTGAGGGCGATAGATAGATAGAGTGAGGGCGATAGATAGATCGATAGATAGAGTGAGGGTGCTAGATAGATAGAGGGCGTTAGATAGTTAGATAGATAGATAGATAGAGTGAGGGCGCTAGATAGAGTGAGGGCAACAGACAGACTGATAGAGTGAGGGCGATAGATAGAGTGGGGGCCATAGATAGATAGAGTGAGGGCGATAGATAGAGAGATAGATAGAGTGAGGGCGATAGATAGAGTGATGGCGATAGATAGATAGAGTGAGGGGGATAGATAGAGTGAGGGCGATCGATAGATAGAGTGAGGGTGATAGATAGATAGAGGGAGGGTGATAGAGGGAGGGAGATAGAGTGAGGGCGATATATAGAGTGAGGGCGATATATAGATAGATAGACAGAGTGAGGGGGATATATAGATAGAAAGATAGATAGAGTGATGGCGATTGATAGATAGATAGATAGATAGATAGATAGATAGATAGATAGATAGATAGATAGATAGATAGATAGATAGATAGATAGATAGATAGATAGATAGATAGATAGATAGAGGGAGGGCGATAGATAGATATATAGAGTGAGGGTGATAGATAGATAGAGAGCGATAGATAGATAGATAGATATATAGATAGATAGATAGATAGATAGATAGATAGATAGATAGATAGATAGATAGATAGATAGATAGATAGAGTGAGGGCGCTAGATAGACTGAGGGCGACAGACAGACTGATAGAGTGAGGGCAATAGATAGAGTGGGGGCCATAGATAGATAGAGTGAGGGCGATAGATAGAGAGATAGATAGAGTGAGGGCGATAGATAGAGTGATGGCGATATATAGATAGAGTGAGGGGGATAGATAGATAGAGGGCGATAGATAGTTTTTGTTGAATGGTTGCACAGATTGATGCT